>NW_022884402.1:0-20000 GCF_011952205.1 Bombus bifarius
TTACGGAAAGCTAGGTTTGTTCGCGCGCGAAATATTTTATTAGTTTAAGCGTGTACGATAGATCGTTTAATTATGCATCGTAATTTACCTTACAATAGCTCGTTGCTCCACATCGTATGTACCCAATGAAACTTTTACCGATTTGCTCCCATTTAAGCCTCGATGCGGTCTATTTCATTAGAAGAATAACTTACGCGTAAAATATAATTAAAACCTTCTAAGACTGCTTGAAATAAAATTCGTCTTTCCTTTAACCTCGGCAATATCTACTTTTATATGGAATTTAAAACTGTCTTATATTTTCTAAAATAGAAGAGTTTCGTGAAAGATATCGCCGCTTATTAGATTTTCTTTTCTAAAGAGAAAGGTTTCTTGCGTGTTGCATAAGATTCAAAGCTTCGCAATAAACTCTACGTGCTTTTTCTCACAACGGGTTAAACGAGTCTAATTTTAAGAGGAAAATTTGCTCGCTTTTTAATTTATAGAAGATTTCAATGATACAGTTTGATACATCAATTTGCTCCACTGATTCTATTACCGAGTTTGTAATCATTTAACCTATTATTCGAAACATTTTAATTTAATTTTATGTATTATAAATTAACTGACTGAAATTCCGAAGAATTTCAAAGTTTTCGCAAAATATAGACGAACGCATAAAACATATGTATAATTAGAATTGAGAGAAAGTTTAAAAAATAATTGTGAAATATGTTTTTTAAAATAAAACGGAGTTAGTATCGAGATGAGGAACGAGAATTCATAAATCTGGTTGGTAACTTGTTACATACAGATATGGCGTTCATATATTTCAGTACTACAAAATACAAAACGACTTCAAGTTATGAGTTTCGTCATATTTGTTTAGCATACACATGCACTATATTATATTATTCATACGATTTTATATGCACGGGATAAACGTCAGAAAATTCAAAATTAATATCCACAGTTGTATATAAGCACTATAAACATCTAGTTCAAAAAGTATTTCTATCAAATCCGGTAATTATCGTTGAAAGTTATTTTGATTACGGTTTTTATAACGTGTTTCCAAACATTGAGCTTACTTTTCTTTGAAAAAGCGGAAGCATATGACTCAGAGTGGGAATTAATTGAATTTCGTAAAATTCATGAAATTAAGAAGCGCTTTTCGCAATTTTTATACTTTTAGATATTGCAAAATTCTTACATTTTAAAAGCAATTGAATTTTGCACCGGCGTTAATGGTATCGTTCCTGGTAGTAACGATCGCAAGCGCTGCTTAATCGCAAAATTGGAAAGCAGTTACGTCGATAAACGAGTGCTGAGAGTATGAAATTTGATAGACGAGCAGTTTGATGATTTATCGTTTGCATTAAATCGGACATTTAAATCGTATCGCGATAAATGTAGTTGCAGTAAAGTATTTGGGAACGATCTGTTCGTAAAATCTAGCAGTAAACATTTAAACCATTTAAACCATTTTTTTGAAATACGCAGTTTCTAATAATAAAAAGACTATAGCGAATAGAAAAAATATATTAAATATAGAAAAAATATGAAATAGAGAAATTGCAATTGTCAATTGTTTCAAACAATTCTAAGAGTAAAGAGTTAATATGTTTTTGTGATCCGGAAAAAATGATTTTATTATTACTTTATTCCATTCCTTCTTTTACTTCAGTAAAAAATAATATTCAACTTTAGCAACATTAAATGAGAGATATTAAACAGTGATAATTTTGAAAGTATGAGGTTCGTCGTTTTATACTGCGTACGGTTCTTTCAATTTTGTACATATATGTATATACGTATAATAAAATTATAACGATGATTATAAATATTCTTGAAATTAAGAAGCATATTTTAATGTTTTAAACGTTTCTAGCATTAAGAAATACATGATTTGAAACATTTTTCTACCGTGTCAAAAAATCTGAATTTGATCTACTTTTTGCTGTTGTCTTTTCATTTCTTCTTTCCTACTTAACACATATGAAACTTTTCACTAAATTTCCAGTGAATTTTTTCCCAAAACCAAATAGACGGTAGTTAAGTATAAGTTCTACTTTTGTCTGTCTTCGATCGGCATGACAATTTTATCGTTGATTGGTTCAAGCTTCGAAGAAAAAGTTCGGTCGGTGAAGATATATCTTCCCTTCGACTACATAAATCTGTAGGCAATGATTCCAGTTTCGGCTCACGTTCGCATAATTTTTCGTCGCGTCACGCGCTATCCGACCGAGCTTCCGCGTTAAAAAGTACGGAGCCGGACATCGTTTTTCCTCAAACATAAATTGGGAGAAAGGATATCGCTCGAGTGTGGAGAAATTTGGGAGAAATTCTTGAAATTTGAATGACGTGACCGCAATATAGTAAAAAATTTTTAAGCCGCCAAATACTGAACTGTTACTTGTTACAGTAATGTAATCTTTTTAATCTTACGAGAAAAATAATTCCATTTGTTATGTGAATTTAAACTTGGAAATTTACAATGATTCACGATAGATGTATACCTATACATTTTCAAGGGACCTAAGGTATTTTAAAGACAGAAGAAGAACATGATAAATATATACGTTTTTGATTTCCTGATTTTAATGTAAAGAATCAATTATATTTTACTATTACCTAATTTAGAATACATTTAGAATATCGTTTTTTCTGCAAGTTCGAAGCAATCACAGATTTATAGACCTAAGAAATAACGTAATATAGAACACTTTTGACACCTAAAATATTTATAGTTATATTATAATGTATCGAGTATACATATGATGTATTATGAAACATTTATAGCGCTCAGTGTAGAGTAAACTAATGTAGAATGAATATTTCAATCTGTTATTGTCTCGCGTAATTTATTTTATCCGGAGAATATATGTTCAATGACTAAATTCTGCAGTCAATTTTATAACAAATTGTGACAAACGAGTTTTATTCAAATAGGAATTAATTTCATGCAGCTTCCTTTCTCGGTCCCGCTCAACAAAAATCTCACTCCAAAAGTAAACTCTAAAAATAAAGGACAGAAAAGATTATAAAAAAAAATCTTCGTACGTTTAAATTCAACTATGTTAGATAGTGCCACATCAATGAGAAAAGAAAAAGTACATCAGAACCATAAATAGCAGAGTGTGTTACGTTCATCCTTCGCCATCATAATTCTTTTCAAAGCTCCATTTACGACGTGGTACGAATGTAAATCGTCGAAAAATCGGTTCGATTTTTACAATTTACGAGCGAGCTTGACTTTCTAAAAATTTATCAGCGCGATATCGAAATTATAACGTTGCAATCTCTTTGATAGCGATTCTCTGTTTGTAACCTCGTTATCTCGTCCCGGATATCCGCTGATTCCTTTATGCAGCTCGAGGAATTTTATTTCATCGTAGCCCCCGTTATCCGGAAGCGACGTTCGCGATCATCAGCTTCGAACGTAATTAAAATCGTTTCGCGTTGCTCGACCGTCTGTGTACGTGTTCCCCGATAGCGGTAATCAATTTTTCGATATCACACGCGTATATTCGCGGCTACCTCGCTCGCGATGCCGCGACAAATCGATCCGGCCGCTTAATTATTCGCATCATTCGCGAGGGATATCGCTTTGCCTGTTGCCGATATTGTGAAAAATCGTGGGATCCCCCTTGAATTACTCGCAACACTGGATAACAAGAGGGAAAGTTGCGATTTTAACGGCTATTTAAGTTTCTTTGACTAGACTTTTGTTTGTTCGTGAGAGGAGAACATTGTTAGTCATTATTAAACTGGCAATGTTTATGCAAATATTGGATCGGTATATATGAAATATCGCTTTTTTTCATTTTTATCCCGCTAATATTATTTATTAAGTATTTGTCTCTTTTTAATTATTAAGCATATTAAAGAAGCAGTTTACTGTGAATTACGTATATTTAATGTTATGAAGAGTTAAAATAAATATACGAAACTTCATTATCCAATCCGATCATACCATGCATAAGAAAAATAACAATTTTTATTATAATTAAGTTTCTGAAAATCAAAGTTGCAATTTGTGCGTATTTTATATAATTATTTAAAGTTTATGCATGTCAATTTTCCTGAAGTAGATCAACATTTTACAACGAAAATGGATCGATGTTATTTCACTTGAAACTGTACTTATTAACAAAATAGTCAAAAATTTGTTTTTCTGTAAAGGTCGCATTTTTATCATGATATCTAGGGAGAGAATGATGTTAAAACGAAGCTCGCTTCAGGGTCGATAGCACGTAATGGATAACATTGCTAATAATGAGAACGTAATGGTTTTAATGTCGTGCGTAATTTATCACGATAATTTATCATTTGTAGGAATATTTTCAAGAAAAAGGGCAATTTTTACTAAAGTGATTGATCGAAATTTGTCAAATTATTGTAGTAAATGTTATAATTGTTATAACACTGAATGATTCTGGAAATGGAAATGTTCTGAATGGTTTTAATCGCATTCTGTAATAATTGTGTTATGAGAATAAATTCGAATACTTATTTAATACTATTAATAATAGATTTATTCTCAACGCAGTAATTTGTTTTCTCAGCAAACATTGTGTAAATAAGAGATAATGATATATTTGATAATTGTACGATATTTATTTGCTGTGAAATATCCTGTTTACTTATTAAAAGATATAACAGGAGAGGAAGAAATATGAAATTGCTGGATTAACTATCTCTTAATTACCACAGTTATTCATTTATCGATAATAATGAGTCTCTCATTTTAACTTGTTAGTTAAACAAGAGATAATAATTTCCTTATTCATAGATTTCTTATTCTTTTTAATGTTGTGAATGCTTTAAACTTTAAATGTGGTATTTCATCTTTGTTGCAAATAAATCATATCATATTTATATTTGAAAGAATTTTAAAATCTGATTGATCGGAAATTGATATATTTGTATCACATTCTAATTCTAAGGTGATAGAAATTATAGAGATTATAGAAATTTCTAGCTAAAGAACGAACCGTTTAACAGGCTAATGAAAGTCAGCTTTTCTCTTTTTTATCCATATAAGTGCTATTCGTTTGATACCAGCTTCGATACTAACAAGTCAATTGTAAGTTTCGTATCAAAGTAATGAGTTCTCCGTTGGGAATCAGCACATGTCTGGATTCGAAATTCCGAAGTTTCTAACAAACTCTACAAATCGTAAACAGTTCCATTTATTTTTATCCTCTCGAAAACTTGTACTCTTTGGGTTTGTTCGAAAACTTGTACTATTTGGGTTTGTTCGAAAACTTGTGAACTGCGTACACGTTGTAGCAAAATCACAGTGAGCTAGCAATTGGACTACAATGGCTGCTAGGAAGCAAATATATCGTAAATATACCGTAGCCTATTTTCCAAGCGGTAACGGCTAAACACACACGCGAGAAATCAGATTTTTTCTTTTTTTAACACGACATGTGAATATTTCCGTTCTATTAAAAAGCTGGGTTTTCACACTGTAGTTTTCGATTTTTACTAAATAGAATCTTCCTGCTTTAATCTTCCTTACAATTTTGTTAATCACAAATGTTCAAAATTTACAACATTCCTTCCTATTCTTCCTTTCTTCTATTATATAAAGAATATATATATGTCGGGTTATCGTTAGAATTTAGGATGCGTAACAATTCTTCATTTGAATTAGCCATCGTTTTGTACAACAGGGATTATATTTACGGGTACAAAAAAAATGACTTTTATAAAGTTTAACGAACAACTGTGGTGTTTAGACACGCAGGATGCAATTGACAGTGTTCTTGGGTTCGATAACAAATCCACGGTCAACGGTATAACTCTTTACTAAGCGTAGAATATTTTTTAAGCACAAAATACGATTGCTGGGACGCTCGGTATAAACTGTTCGATGTGTAACTTCCCAAGACGATCGCACGAATAACAGACTGATGAAAATTTTCCTCTCTTTACAATTGCGTTCGTTTGTTGAATACTCGTTAGAAGCATCGAGAAATTTCCAATCGCCGTTGCTAGGCAGTTTCTGTCTGGAGTTTGATTATTAATACAACGTGTGTCCCATTATATTGGCACCTCCGAGGTAAAATCACACATGGCTAGGCCCGTTCTTGAGGCCGTATGCCGCCACAACCACATTTCTAGGGAGAACCATACAACCACTCCACACCTCCGTCAAAACGTTCATCCCGTGATCCTGGCTACGTTCGGCGACCAGTTGTGTTGCCTCGAGGCCAATCTCACTATCACAAATCTCGAATAATTACAATTAGATTGAATGACAACAATTGCTTAATTACGGCTATGATAGAATCTAGGCTAAAGTATTAGAGGATTTTCCCAAAATTTCAAAGGAAAAGCTCCGGTTTCCTTTCATCTCCGACATATATATACATAAATACAGGCCTTGAACAAATCTAATCTCAAGTCAGACCTTTAATAATTCTCCTCCATGCAACGTGATTCTTCGAAGATCAATTATTTCAATTACCTACTTATTACATGATATGATTATTTTCCGAAAATATTTCAACAATTCCTGGCGCAATTGTATATGTACATAATATTTAATATATTATTACGGGATGAATTCCATCATACTTATCATTCGATACTAGATTTAAAAAAGTGGAAAAAAGGATATTCATTCCGATCTTTTACTTTTACCAGGTGCATGGAACGAAAACTAACTGAAACAATTCGAAGCATCCACTAGACGTGCGTATCTCTGAAAACTCTTCGCGAGCCGATTAATTTTGTTTGCTCTCAGGTGCCCGATTACGAAATTGCATTCCAACGGCCTAATTTCATTGGCTTGCGTTCGCGAGGTGGCAACAAATTAATTACGATCGCGTTGAAACCGCGACAAGCATCGGGCGGCCTGATAAAGTCCGCTGAAAATTCGCGTGCCGCGAGCAAAACATAGCAAGAGTAAGGGCGAAAGAGAAAGGGCTGAAGTTTAAAAAGGAAAAAAGAAACAGTGAGATGTTTGCTGAAATCATGGCGCGACCTGTAATCTCTGTAATGGCCTCGTTATTCGTTGGAACCGTGAAATATAATTTCTCGCAATAAATCGTGACATACGTGTCGGACGATGATAGGTAAAAAGGTTATTATCGTATAAATATTTCTGTTATGTATTTTTCACATTCCGAAAATAATGAATTGGCAAAATGAGTTGCTGATATCATTTTATTGAAGAATCGTTTGATAAGCTTTTAATCGTTTAATTGTCGTTTACTTCATTTTAATATATAGAGTGTAACAAGGTTTTAATAGGGTCTAATAGCAACCACCATCCTGAGTATCTGTGAGAGCACGAGAAGAGAGAAATTTTTCGAATAAAAATTGCATAGCACAAAATGGCTTGTCGTGTTGTTATATCGACTCTTTTGCAGGTGAAATTGCTTAGAGGATATGAAAGTATTTCTCTTTTTTAATGATATACCATGTTTTTCTAACTGTATCTATCTAAGCATTGGAAGATGATTAAAATCGGAAGGTGACTATGGTATTCAGTTTCTTTTTCTTCAAGAGAGAACTTGAAGGAAACAAACTTAGGACATAACTTTATTTCAATAATTGAAAAAATATAAGGAATTTGCACTCGTAAATCCAGTGGCACTTCGAAGCTAACTCAATTTACTTCGAGGGCGTGCTAAGGTAAATTAATCGAGATTGCGAACGTTAACGATGTCCGAAGTGGGATAATAAAAATTACCAAAGAACGAAATTAATGATCGTACACCTTTCAACGGTTCAATAATGATACTTCAGCCACGGACAATCTGTTTCCCTTCTTGGATTCTTCGAAAAACGGAGAATTCTTTCGGAATTCTACTCGTATCTCACTAAAGATCTAGACTCGACGTATCATTAATTGTTTTCTCTTTATTTTTGATTAATTAAGACGTCGATAAAAGTAAAATATCACGTCGACAAACTTGATGCAATTTCTTGGGAATACGTTTCTTTGAATGTATAGTAAAAATACGTATGCAAATGGCTCGCGATTCCATTCATGCCACCGCTTGCACATGTGTCGATGAACATTAAAAAGGCAGTGCAGCCATGCGACTGTATATTTCAAACCGTATTTCACGTTTCGGAATAAATCTCGTTGTTTCGATGCGGCATTGTTTCAAAGCACATCGTATTTTGCTATGGTTTTATCAATGTACGGTTGTTTAGGTTTATACGACGGAAGGAAAAACGCAGCGCAGTTAAAATCCGTTGAAACATCGTTCCGCGTGGAAAATATGTAAACGGCGAAACGTTTTTAATGACTTCTTTGTTGTTAGAGTTCGTCATTTTAAAATATATTTTTGTTCCTTAAATTCGGAAGAACGCAGCTTCTTCTTTACTAATTCATATTGTTGAAATTTTGAAGCTCGAAATTTTTTCTTTTTTCTTAGTATACCTTTGTTAAAGAATCATTATTCTACAGAGGCACAAGTAAATTAAGAAATTAATAATTTTATTTGCTCATTTACAATTAGTTACAACTTCAAGGAAATTTCATTTATTTTAACTAAGGGGGAATGTATAATTAGAATAAGCAATACTTGACTAGAGGTCGTCAACTTCTCTAATTAAAAAAGTTGACCAACTCTTTTACATGCACTGTCTACAAGCATTGAAAACATTTAAAATGTTGAAATATTTAATAGCATAACGTAATATTATAACAGAATATTAAATATTAAAAGCATTTAATATTTAATTCTATGTAGAACATTTAGTTAAAAGTACGAAAAATTGTATAAAATTAGTAACATCTACTTGAAAGTATTACAAATTCTAGAGTTAAAAATTGGAAGTTCGAGATAATAATCGTTTTATATCGGAAATAAAATTAGATAAGTTAAAAGCATATGCTTTCTGGACAGCTGTGAAATTCATTATTAAGTCAATAGTCTGGCAATTAGGAAGAAGAATTGGGCTAACTTATAGCCAACTATTGCAATGGCTCGATAAGATTGCGCCTATAATTGAATTTCTGTACTTTTCCATTATTCTCCGAATCTATTGAAGTAATCTTGCTAGAAATCCAAGGAGGCAATAATAGATTTCTCGTTGCACGATCCGTTTCGCAACTGATGACCGAGATTATTCTAGTTGAAATCGAAAACATTTCGCCAGAGAACGATGATACCGAGCATTATTACGCCCTTTGTGGAAAGGTGGAAACACTAAAAAATTCCTGACAGGAACAATTATCCATCGAATGGAATTTTTCATCGAATTCCGATTTTTTTAATCGTACCACTGATGGATTGAAATTTTTTGACGGAATTCGGTTTAAAGTGAAAAAGAACGTTACATGGGTTTACTTTTAATACATTTTGGAAGGCGTAGTTCCTTTTTAAACGAATTTCCTGATATTATTGGAAGTAAAATACTGGAAATAAAATACTGGAAGAAATATCGAAATACCATGAAGTTTATGATGAAATATTAAATTAGTATGAATTTTGTAGTAGGTTACGAAAACATAAAAATACTGCAGATTTTTAGCGTGAAATTTTATGAAATAAAGGTTCCTTTGTAAATCACAATTTTTTGAAATATTCCATATTCCATTTTATTTCTATTATACATTTTATTTTTTATACCTTTCAATAACATGCCACTTATTATTTTTTACAGTGTTACTAAAAATAAGAAAGCTACGAGAATGTTTTATGAATAATACTGTTTGCTAATAAAGTTGTGAAAAAATATAAAAAATATGTAGGTATAAAGGTAGTCCATAAAAGATCTATTATAAAAAGTTCAACGTCATAATTAAAATAAAATAAAAAGTAAAGAATGTGACATTGATTGACGTAATAAGTCAGCCTTTATCTCTTTTGGCATTTTTATACAAACTATGCATTTTCTTTTGTACATGCATAAAAATATATATGTGTATAATTTCTCTTTCTTTGTTTCTCAGATAAATTTACCTGACTGCGGTTTTTAAATAGATTTTACTGTGAAAATTAAGCTAAAATTTGCACGTTCGGTTTTTATTATTATTATTATTATTCTGAATGTTTATGTTAATTAAAGGAAAGCATTTGAGAGTAGATCCCGCCTGTTTTTAAAATACTGTAAAATTCGTTGTTCGAGGAATTTATGAATAGAAATGTAAATTAGTGGTAAAATATTCCGAAGGTATAACTTTATAATATAATTTGCAATTCATTTATTCAACTGACATATTCCCGGTTTGACTTTTCACCCTTTTTATTTAAACAAATCTTTTTTATTTTTTGTATTTTTTATTCCAGCGTGACAAAATAAACGGGTTATTTTAAACTGGAGGAAATCAAATTTCAAGTATTTTATTAGTAAAACAATTTTTTTGCCCACAAATAGAGAAAATGTGAAAAAATTCGGAATAGAAGGTTAAAAATATAAAGTTATAAATGCACAAAGCTATATATTTGGAGGAAAATGTGCGCAAGTCTGAATTACTTTTATAGTAACAAAAACAATATACAGGTACCTTTTGCGATAGAAAACATATCTATCAGTACCTCGTAAATATAGAAAATCATTAAGAACTTGAACAAATTGTTCTAATTTCTCACTGTGGCAATCGTGACAAAATATTTCATTTTCTATTAAAAATATATTAAACTGCTATATGTATAAGGATTTCTAATATTAAATAATTTAATTTCTTTCGAAATATATTTTATATAGATATGTATCTAGCCGTTGGATCCAGCAGCAAGGCAGTTGTCTTATTCAATAGGATAACAGCGATAAAATTTTTATTTCCGTGTAAATATGATTACTTATACACAAAAAGACCTCTAACATTTAATAACACGATCCCTTCTTAGCTATTATATTTAATATAATCTTCAACGATATATAGTTCTATTTAATAAAACAACTGCGATAAAATTTGTATTTTTTATTAAAAAAGATACATATCTCTAATTGTTACGACCGATCGCGGAGAGACGCGGTCGCGAGGAAAACGCGTCAGCGAGAGGCGTAAATTCTCGCTACGATTCGGTGAATCGACGCCGCGAAGTAGTCGTTCCCCTGTTTCGGTTAAGATAACAGAGGTGGTTGATTGAATATGACACAGTAGTAAGTTATATTTCACCGTTTATTCCACAACTTATAACGAGGATAGTTACACTGGTGCGTATGTACGAGATGAGTGAGTGACTGATCTGCGGGTGTGTATACCCGCTCGAAGGATGTTGTTCGAAGGATGTAAAATCAGTACTTCTTGGGAGACGATGCTGTCTCGGAGGAAGGCTAAGGATGGGTGTGTCTAGCGCACGGGACCATCGGATTTGTTGGTGCCGATGTTGTTTAGGAGAGTGAGGGAATAGGCTTCGTTTTTAATTGGTTAAACGAAGGGTCTTAACCGCCCTCGAGAGAAAGTGGTTAGTGGGAGGAAAGTTGCAGCGTGCGTGAGAAAAACCAACTTTCCTTAGTTAAGCCGTGGTAGACAATAGTCTTTAGAAATTCCTCGGAACCAGAAGGACCTTTGTTTGAAGGACCTTAGCAGGCAAGTGACTCGGGTTTATGACGGATGCTTAAGGCTATTGAGGGTACGCCGTACGGAAGAGCGGACATCTGGTGTCCGTCTGGCCCGCGGTGTGTGACCTGGGCCAGGCAGAGAGTCGCCCGGCGTAACACTAATATTAAATGATCCAATTTTTTGTGATTAGAACATTTACCTGTATGTTCTGACAGTAGGGTAGAAAGAGATGTATTTTACGAAGCGAGCAAAAATAAATCACACGGTGAACATATTATTTATTTTCAATCGATTAGGTTTCAGCATATGCACGGATTTTGCGTTATTTGTTTCAAAAATGAACAGCTCGATTGGCAAGCCGCGATTCAGCGTAAATCAATTGAAACGGATTTATTTTCAGGACGTATCGATGCGAGCGTTTAATTACGTTAATGAATCGATGGTTTTCTTTCCTCCATCCAGCTCA
Organism: Bombus bifarius; assembly: GCF_011952205.1. NCBI lineage: Eukaryota > Metazoa > Arthropoda > Insecta > Hymenoptera > Apidae > Bombus > Bombus bifarius. The sequence goes on from NW_022884402.1 coordinate 11,931, forward strand.
TTGTCTTTTTTCCTTCTTTTTTTCATTCGTTTATTTGCATCAGTAGCAAACAATTCATTGCACGACGATACTTTTTCCGACCTAGATTGTTGCGTGCTTAATTGATTGAAAAATATCGGTACAATGGATACAGATTTTAACGATTTTCAACGATGCAATTATAAAACATATCGTCTTTGCATCAAAGTTTTTCGTATTCATTAATAAATTATTCATAAGGTACTAATAAGTAAGCATTTATGGAACGTAGATGTTTACGAATTTATGGCAAATTTCAAAGTGTAAAAATATACAGAATTTTCACTTATAATTTGGCTAATATTTTTGGATTTTGTGGGTTTCTAGTAAAATATCGTTAATTTTATTCGATATTTATGAAACTCGCGCCTACTCTCTCTTCGTTTATCATTTTTAATCATTAACATCGAAATATCGATAAAAGCTGGACGGTGAACTGTACAAACAAAATCTTCACGAAACTTACGAATTTTCGACACGTTGTGAAATATCTGTCTCGATTTAATCACCCTACTTTGAACTTTGCAGTTTCGTTCGCATTTTGGAGCAACTTCTAATTGTAAGCCGTCAATTCATTGTTATTATCGAATTGCGTCCTGTGTTGCGAAATACTTCCATAACTTGCCTAAGAAGTTTTGAAACCTGATAAAACGAACATATTATTATTAATTCTTGTTGATTAATAATTGATTTACAATGTTAAGTTTCAATTACTTAATGCATACGTCGATCGTAGATGCAGTAACAATAATAACGAAGTAGGGGGATGCAAAAGTAGACAAGGGGAGGGGAGAAAGTTGTGTCTTGTGTGATTTATTGCTTTTCACAGCTTAAAGCAATGACCGGTATTTTTGCTTCAACACGATGGTGCGAATTGCCTTCGGTTTATCATGATGAATATTAATAGGTGGGATTTTTATATTACAATCGCTGGATATATCTGCCCCGTCGCTCTTCCGAAACATTGTTATCAAGTCATAAGACTATGGAAATTTGATTGACTGCAAGAGTTATTCATCGAAGCACTAGAATTTTTATTTACGTTATTGCATATCACTGTTTGGAAGTCTTTAGAACACATCAATCCTCGTGGGAAACATTATTAATTCTTTACTGGAACAGTAATAAATCAAAATTTTCCGATCCCTACTGTTATAAATAAATAACAAGAAGTCGCACAAGAGATCGTGTAATTCTTGTAAATAACACTATCTGACTCTTATGAATACATTGTTCAATCAATGTTTTCCTAAGAATGTAGGAATATTGTATCATACATTAATTCAGTAATACCTTGGAAAAGACTAATGCGCAAGAGATGAAGAAAATAGCTAGACTTTCGTAAAATTTACATGATAGTATATCATAGCTGTTCTCACATGATCAAAGCTCTTCTTTTCTTCTCCTATAAATAAATTAATTAACACGTTGATTGTCACAGTGGTTATCTGAAACCCACGTTTTACCAAACTTTTTAGAATGATTAAAACAAGATATACCTCAAAGACTAACAAATTTTCATATATAACACTCATCTGGTAGACTCATAACACAAATTTCATCCTTTCGAAATCCTCTTCTCTAACCAAAGAAAAGAAGACATATCATACTTCAACTACTTACTCTATCGATTTCATTTGAGAGCCACATCAAAATTCAGCAAAAAGTTCGCCCGTTCCGTTTCACACTGTTTTCCATCCCAATCGGTCAGAACGTAATCGCATCAGGTACGACGGTAATTTCCAAAATTTATGACCCTGTAAAGAAACTTGTGTTCCGATCGATCAATAGCTCTCTTGATCGAATTTCACAACTATCTCCATTTTGGTATGCAACCAGTCATAACTTCGATCCGTGGCTTTTTCTCTCAACGCGACCTCGAGTTTGAATCGCGATTTTCATAGGACGATGGGGAAAAGAGCGCGTTTTTACCGGCGTGAAATCCAATCTGGATATATTGGCAACGGCCCAAAGGTGAGTAAACGAGACAGGACGGATTGGAATTCCAACGAAACCGAATAAACAAATGGCGCACCGTGTGGCTGTGGGGTCTTCACATCTGTAGAGTTCACCGCGGTGGAAGTAATCGAAGCATTCGGTAGACCGGTAGAATTAATGGTACTTGCGGCAAACCGGAGTAGAAACTTTATGGAACGACGTCGTTTAGAACGAATCGTAACTCAAAGAAGATTACAGGGAATATTCGGTGGTATTAGGTTCTTTGCGTCAGGCACCGGTGTGGCCCCCGGAAGAAGCGCGCTATGTAAATTTCTGCCGCTTTAGTGGAACGTTCCATTTATGAGTGATTTATACGGATTGAATTTGTTCTCACGGTTTTATAAGTACATAGAGAATTTGGAAAAATTCCAGCTTTTAACTTTTAGCTATAGAATAAAATTATTAATTAATTTCATCCTTTAACCATTGTTCATTAATATGTGTCATAGGACGTTCCGAATCGAGGATGCCTCATATCGTTGTTTTGCTACAGAGGATTAACACAGCACGACGCACAAAATGTAATAAACAAAGCAATATCGCTGCTACGTGCAACCGTCAACCGGAGACAAGTTCATACATTCCGGTAACCCCTCTCCCCCCCGCCCTCCGACCAGTATAAATAGACGACCATGCTCTCTAGACGTCGTCAGTCCAGTGAGTCGTCGAGATTATCAGTCGAGCAAATAAGTATAGCGAATAAATCTAGCAAATCAGCATAACAATAAGTATCAGTATCGAGTATCTTTGTAACTAATAGCATCGAGCGAGCAACACTTACGATTAACTCTGTATTCTACATTTAAAAATATCTGTAAATATATTTGACGAAATCAACTCGTCTCGTTATTATTTTAACCAACAACACGTCTCACCCTCCACCATAAATAGATTGGGGATTTTTATTAGAATTTGGAGGAAATGACACAATTTTTGAATATGTATAAGGATAAATGATGTGTATGTGTGCGTTGATGAAAGAATGAAAGAATATGGGAAGAACGAATGCGGATGGATGGCTGAGTCGGTTAGTTAATAAAAAAAAGCGAACACGTATCACGTAATGGCTAAGATACTTCCCATTTATTTTATTTCATTAAATTTTACTTTACTGTTATGTGTTTCTCATTCTTCATTCAACGTCCCATCTAATACTTATTTTTTTATGGACACAATTACTAAAAATTGTAACGAATACTCTACCTTGGATATTTTACATATTTCGTATATTCTGTACATTTTTGTACTTTGAAATTTTGACAAGAAGAATAGAAATGCGCAGTCTAATCGTGGGATTTAAAGTTATTTCTTCTCATCTTGGTAGTTGTAAGGTTATTCAATTTTGTGTCTATTATGTTGAGATACCTTTGTATAAGATTTTACGAATGTCTAGGTTGAGTATATTGGTTGGCAAAGATAATTTGTCCTTCGACACTATTTGGCTTCATTAGGAAGAAGAACGAAGGGATTTTATGGATTAGAGGAGAAAAACGAAGACGACAGCCTGTCGCACGAGAAAAGGGAAAGTGGACGTATTGCCCAAAAACAGCAGGATAAAGGGGCTATTTTTATAAAGTATAAGACACAAAGAGTATATTGTGGTAACAAAAAGACACGAAGATTACGTCAAAAGATATCCATATGCTTTAAAGGTGATTTGTGAAACCATAAATAAAGTTAGTACGAAAAAATAGTTAGTTTAAATCATTATGTCGCTATCAATTTTCTCACTATAGATTTTATTATATTTTTAGATTACTAGATTATATCACTGTAGAGTAAAATAGTAAACATTTTTAATATTTCACTAAATATTATGAAAGTAATTTTTGAGCTATTTTTTCTTTATGGATTATGTCGTTACACGTATAGAAAATATTTTGCATAAATAAACGTAACGTGATCAGATACTTTTATGACCAACTGCGTATGAACAAAAATGCTAGCAGTGTCGTACCTATATTTTTAAATTGAAGCCCATTTCCCAAACATGAGTTACCGTAATGAAATATTGAATACTTCTAAATTATTCAACTGATAGACATATTTTATGTAACTACCCATTCAGGAAAAGGTTGGTAAGACAGTGATGCCCATTGATTTTACGTTCAGCTACGATAGCATTCAACTTTATAGGAGAAATAAATAGTAGAACTTTATTTATTGCTCTGGACATTCAATAGTACCCGTGTTTCAAAACATCGATACCGGTAAACATACAGAGTGACCTTTTATATTATGTATCTTATTGAAGAGGCAGCGGTGCCTTAAGAATGCATGCTGGTGAAACATTCTTACTGTCAGGGTTTATCGGCCGTATTTCAGTCTTACGACGTTTACTTTTCTGATGCAAAATGCAAGAATAACAGTATTATTCATGTATTAGCCGATTTCTCGATATATTTTGTACAGGAGGTTATTTTTATTTCTATGTAGTTATTTTCCTGCTTTTGCTCCAATTTCAGAGAACTATACTTTATCCTGGAGATAAACTTAACTCCTTTTTAGCGAAACATACGTATATATTTCTTGGAAATTTCTCCTTATGTAACGTAATGTTTTTTTGTATATAGTACAAATAGAAATCTATTAAACGGTACTCTATATAACTAATTTTAATTATAGTTTTTGTCCAATCGATCAAATATTTTATTTAATTGTACAAAAATCAATTCTCTGTTTCCAGTTTTACCAAAGATTACGAATATATTAAGATTCGTTCTAGCATGAATGCGATGTCGTCTTCGTTTAAATTGAGTATCGATTCGCCAGGAGAATTCCGATTTCGCCAGCATGAAGAAGCATCTTGCTCTTTCCTCATCCTGCTTAAGATCTCGTCGACCATGTCGTTTTTGATATATGACACGGAACAGGCAGATTTTGGACCTACGAGAAACTTCGACTCACGGACGAAGAATATTCATTTTAACCCTTATCAATTCACGGTCCAACATTCGCTTTTGCCTCCGTATTTTCTGCCTCATGGTTAAATAATCAGATTTGCAATAGCGCGTGTAATCACGGTGCAACAAATTCGAGAGGATTAAATTCTAAGTCGTGCTAGATGTCGTGTTATACAGATTTAATTTGTTCTATATTTGTTTACCTATTACGTTATAATTATTACTTGACTTTCAATATCTATATCTATTTTTTATTTTAAACAAGAATATAACGTAGATATAATAAGAGTATAATATAATAATATAATGATTATATTCCAAATTTGATTCATTATCTTTAGACTGATCTAATAATATTATATTACAACCAATTGTGAATGACTATAACCTCTATCTATATATTTTGTATAATATAATATAATTGATTCTAAAGTATACATATATCATATATACGTTATATATATAAGGCAAATTTTGAAAATAATATAGATGTAATTAAACTTCGGATTTTAACGCATTTTTATATTTTTATGAACATGACTAAAAAATTGAATTTAAATAGAAATTCTTTTCATCTACAACATATTATGAATACTTTGTTCTGGACATTTTATACTTTCGTGCATATAATATCCATTGTGTGCATTTTTGTATGTATAAGTCTTGCAGAAATACGTAAAATTCCACATGGTATAATAGTCTACATACTTTTCAATCATACTTAATCAGTATGGTTTCTAAACAATACGTATCAAGCATTTATTTGCTCATTCTTCCACACCCTCAAACATAAAAAAGGCCAATCGTCTTTTCTTCTATTGGATTCACCTATGAACCCGTTTAACCTTTTCGTGCTTCATTCACAAAGGAATTTTACTGTTCGAAAAAGGGGACCTTCGTTTGAATGTGTTTGAGGTGACAGAATCGTAGAAGTCCGCTTTCAATCATTTCACCAGAGTACAAAGTTCTTGTTGACTTCAATGACTTTTAGGACTTTCATTTTGTCTCGACGCTTCGTATAGAACGTAAAGATCCTCCACATTGACTTTGCAAGCGTCATAGTTATTATTCTTTCGCTCTCTCTCTCTCTCTCTCTCTATCTCTCTCTCCCCTTCTTATCTCTCTCTCTTTCTTTCTCTCTCTGTGCACGAATCGCTTTCGATGGAGTAGAGACCTGTGCTTTTTCCCTCTCGAGGGAGAACCTGCAAGAAAAGGGCACACAAGAAAGCTATCTTCCAGAAACGCTTCTTCCAAGCTGCTTCTTGAATAAGAGAGCCCTTTGATTCTGAGAGAGGTCGAGATACTTGTGTCGGGCGTTCCTTGATCGGTAATTACGGGAATTCGATTTTCAGCCATTTGTGAGCTGGATTTTAACAGACACCATCAGACTAGTTGAAATGGGCGATTTATAATTTTTCATAGATATTTCATATACTAATCCCACTTTAATCGCGTGTTGGATTTTAATATTAAAACTACCATAGTCAAAATAACTAATTTTTAATTATAATTAGACTATCTGAAATAAATGTAAATACTATCGATTATAAAATTAGCAATTACTAACAAAATTAGCAGAAGAGTTAATATATGTATGTATAACTAAGAAATGATTTCAAATTTCTCATCTTCATCTTGCAGAATTTTTTAAAAGAATTTTCTAAGATAGTAAATACTGGCGTGAATTTTAGGTGTAGAGCAAGACTAAAGTCGTAAAGTTAACAGCTGTAGTGGTTCGTTTTCGAAGATTACTTCTTTTTTCTCCTCCTTTACATAGCCGTTATATCGTCCGAGTATATTATTAATTTTCAAACTTTTTGTCTTACGTGATCTACATTCTTTCGATCTACATTATTTTCTCTTTAGAAGCTTTGTGGTAACTTTATGTAATATGTACCGAAGTATAATATTACATCATTATTTACTGTGTAATATAATATACCATTATATACATTTTTATATACAGGGCGCACAAAAAGGTCGTGAAAAAATTGTAGAAGCATCTACTACTCAACAAAACAAGCAAAAGAGTCTTAAGAAGACGAGTCCAAAAACTATTAGTTTCGCGGTTACGAGATGTTTAGTGCACAGCTGATTTGTTAAATAAATTTCAACGTGTGCGCACTTCTATGAGAAAATGTGTCGATGTGTGTGTTGGAATGAACAGAGGTCATATCAAACATATCTAAACTTCCGTACGTTCGCGGGGAGACGCGATCTCGAAGAAGCGCGCCAACGGCAGTCGTAAATTCCCATTACGATTTGACTAATCGACGCCACGAATCGTTCGATCCCTTATTTCTTGTGGGATAAGGGTGGTTGATTGAATATAACGCTGCTATTAACAGGTTATTATATATTTGAATGATCCAACAACTTCAGTGTGATACAAGATTGCGTATTTGAAATGACAACTAAGAGTGAGTAAGACCTGAGACTCCTTTCGTGTTGACGACCCTGTTTAAGCCGGCTGATTGGAGAGGGTCGGTAAGTTCCTTTCTGAGAGACAGTACTTCTTTCTTCGTGTCCGCTTCAGTGAGGGCGTCATCGACGTAGAAATCTCGTTGTAAAACCGATGACGCTCGTGGGAATCGATGTCCCTCGTCGTCTGCCAACTGTTTGAGGCACCGTAGAGCCAGGTATGAAGCTGCCGATAACCTGAACGTCACGGTGTTAAGCTGGTAGGTTTCGATTTCCCCATTCTCGTTGCGCCATACGATTTTTTTTATAGTGTCGGTCCTCTGGTCGCACTAGGAATTGCCTGTACATTTTCTCAATATTCCCAGTGAGTACATACTAGTGAAGGCGGAATCTAAGAAGGATATCGAACAGATCCTTTTGTAGTTTGATACCTGTATGGAGTGTATCGTTGCTCGCCGCTGATCCGTCGAATACGACACGAAGTTTGGTTGTTTCCCTCGATGCCTTGATTACGCCGTGGTGTAGTAGATAATACCCGCTACCGTCGGCGTTGTCGGTACTGATTCTTGACATGTGTCCCCGATCCAGGTAGTCTTGTAATACCGCTCGATAATCGGCTTCAAAGCGTTTGTCGCGTGGGAATCGGCGGTTGAGTGATGCGAGTCGTTTCATCGCTAGCGCTTTGGAGGATCCAAGCGATGGGAGCTGATCGTTAAATGGGAGGGTGACG